>NW_027077395.1:40000-45377 GCF_963924675.1 Phocoena phocoena | reverse complement strand
AAACCGTCCCCGTCCCCTAACCCTACACCTAACCCTAACCCTAAACCTTACCCGAAGCCTTACCCTAACCCATCCCCTAATCCTAACCCGTACGCTAACACTAACCCGTAGACTAACACGTATGCTCACCATAAACCGTTGTCGTTCCATAACCTGTCCCCTAAACCGTCCCCATACCCTAACCCTAACCCTAACCCTAACCCTAACCCTTACCCGAAGCCTTACACTAACCCGTCCCCTAATCCTAACCCTTACGCTAACACTAAACCGTACCCTAACTCACACGCACACCCTAAACCGTTGTCATACACTAACCTGTCCCCTAAATCGTCACCGTCTCCTAACCCTAACCCTAACCCTAACCCTAACCCTAACCCTTACCCGAAGCCTTACCCTAACACGTCCTCTAATCCTAAACCGTACGCTAACACTAACCCGTAACGTAACACGTACGCTCACCCTAAACCGTTGTCGTACCCTAACCTGTCCCCTAAACCGTCCCTGTCCCCTAACCCTAACCCTAACCCTAACCCTAACCCTTACCCGAAGCCTTACACTAACCCGTCCCCTAATCCTAACCCGTACGCTAACACTAACCCGTACCCTAACACGTAGGCTCACCCTAAACCGTTGTCGTACACTAACCTGTCCCCTAAACCGTCACCGTCCCCTAAACCTAACCCTAACCCTAACCCTAACCCTAACCCGAACCCTTACCAGAAGCCTTACCCTAACCCGTCCCCTAATCCTAACCCGTATGCTAACTCTAACCCATACCCTAACACATACGCTCACCCTAAAACGTTGTCGTACACTAACGTGTCCCCTAAACCGTCCCCTTTCCGTAACCCTAACCCTAACCCTAACCCTAACCCTAACCCTTACACGAAGCCTTACCCTAACCCGTCCCCTAATCCTAACCCGAACGCTAACACTAACCCGTACCCTAACACGTACGCTCAACCTAATCCGTTGTTGTACCCTAACCTATCCCCTAAACCGTCCCCATCCCCTAACCCTAACCCTAACCCTAACCCTAAACCTTACCCGAAGCCTTACCCTAACCCGTCCCCTAATCCTAACCCGTACCCTAACACGTACGCTCACCCTAAACCGTTGTCGTACACTAACCTGTCCCCTAAACCGTCCCCGTCCCTTAACCCTAACCCTAAACCTAACCCTAACCCTAACCCTTACCCGAAGCCTTACCCTAAACCGTCCCCTAATCCTAACTCGTACGCTAAAACTAACCCGTACCCTAACACGTACGCTCACCCTAAACCTTTGTCGTACCCTAACCTTTCCCCTAAACTGTCCCCGTCCCCTAACCCTAACACTAACCCTAACCCTAACCCTTAACCGAAACCTTACCCTAACCAGTCCCCTAATCCTAACCCGTACGCTAACACTAACCTGTACCCTAACACGTACGCTCACCCTAAACCGTTGTCGTACCCTAACCTGTCCCTTAAACCGTCCCCGTCGCCTAACCCTAACCCTAACCCTAACCCTAACATTTACCCGAAGCCTTATCCTAACCCGTCCCCTAATCCTAACCCGTATGCTAACTCTAACCCGTACCCTAACACGTACGCTCACCCTAAACCGTTGTCGTACCCTTACCTGTCCCCTAAACCATCCCCGTTCCCTAACCCTAACCCTAACCCTAACCTTAATCCTAACCCTTATCCGAAGCCTTACCCTAACACGTCCCCTAATCATAACTCGTACGCTAACACTAACCCGTACCCTAACACGAACGCTCACCCTAAACCGTTGTCGTACACTAACCTGGCCCCTAAACCGTCCCCGTCCCCTAACCCTAACCCTAACCCTAACCCTGACCCTAACCCTTACCCGAAGCCTTACCCTAACCCGTCCCCTAATCCTAACCCTTACGATAACCCTAACCCGTACCCTAACACGTACGCTCACCCTAAACCGTTGTCGTACCCTAACCTGTCCCCGAAACCGTCCCCATCCCCTAACCCTAACCCTTACCCTTACCCGAAGCCTAACACTAACCCGTCACCTAATCCTAAACCGTACGCTAACACTAACCCGTACCCTAACACGTACGCTCACCCTAAAGCGTTGTCATACACTGACCTGTCCCCTAAACCGTCCGAGTCCCCGTCCCCTAACCCTAACCCTAACCCTAACCCTAACCCTTACCCGAAGCCTTACCCTAAACCGTCCCCTAATCCTAACCCGTACGCTAACACTAAACCGTACCCTAACACGTACGCTCACCCTAAACCGTTGTCGTACTCTAACCTGTCCCCTAAACCGTCCCCGTCCCCTAACCCTAACCCTAACCCTAACCCTAACACTTACCCGAAGCCTTACCCTAACCCGTCCCCTAATCCTAAACCGTACGCTAACACTAACCCGTACCCTAACACGTACGCTCACCCTAAACCGTTGTCATACACTAACCTGTCCACTAAACCGTCCCCATCCCCGTCCCCTAACCCTAACACTAACCCTAACCCTAACCCTTACCAGAAGCCTTACCCTAACCCGTCCCCTAATCCTATCCCGTACGCTAACACTAACCCGTACCCTAACACGTAGGCTCACCCTAAACCGTTGTCGTACCCTAACCTGTCCCCTAAACCGTCACCGTCCCCTAAACCTAACCCTAACCCTAACCCTAACCCTAACCCGAACCATTACCCGAAGCCTTACCCTAAACCGTCCCCTAATCCTAAACCGTATGCTAACTCTAAACCGTACCCTAACACGTACGCTCACCCTAAACCGCTGTCGTACCCTAACCTGTCCCCTAAACCATCCCCATTCCCTAACCCTAACCCTAACCCTAACCCTTACCCTAACCCTTACCTAAAGCCTTACCCTAACCCGACCCGTAATCCTAACCCGTACGCTAACACTAACCCGTACCCTAACACGTACACTCACCCTAATCCGTTTTCGTACCCTAACCTATCCCCTAAATCGTCCCCGTCCCCTAACCCTAACCCTAACCCTAACCCTAACCCTAAACCTTACCCGAAGCCTTACCGTAACCCATCCCCTAATCCTAACCCATACGATAACGCTAACCTGTACCCTAACACGTACGCTCACCCTAAACCGTTATCATACACGAACCTGTCCCCTAAATTGTCCCCGTCCCCTAACCCTAACCCTAACCCTAACCCTAACCCTAAACCTTACCCGAAGCCTTACACTAACCCGTCAGCTAATCCTAAGCCGTACCCTAACACTAAACCGTACCCTAACACGTACGCTCACCCTAAACCGTTGTCGTACACTAACCTGTCCCCTAAACCGTCCCCGTCCCCTAACCCTAACCCTAACCCTAACCCTAACACTTACCCGTTGCCTTACCCTAACCCGTCCCCTAATCCTAACCCGTACGCTAACACTAACACGTACCCTAACACGTACGCTCAACCTAAACCGTTGTCGTACCCTAACCTGTCCCCTAAACAGTCCCCGTCCCCTAACCCTAAACCTAACCCTAACCCTTACCCGAAGCCTTACCCTAACCCGTCCCCTAATCCTAAACCGTACGCTAACACTAACCCATAGCCTAACACGTACGCTCACCATAAACCGTTGTCGTACCCTAACCTGTCCCCTAAACCGTCCCCATCCCCTAACCATAACCCTAAACCTAACCCTAACCCTTACCCGAACCTTACCCTAACCCGTCCCCTAATCCTAACCCGTACGCTTACACTAACCTGTACCCTAACACGTACGCTCACCCTAAACCTTTGTCGTACCGTAACCTGTCCCCTAAACCGTTCCCGTTCCCTAACCCTAACCCTAACCCTAACCTTAAGCCTAACCCTTATCCGAAGCCTTACCCTAACACGTCCCCTAATCCTAACTCGTACGCTAACACTAACCCGTACCCTAATACATACGCTCACCCTAAACCGTTGTCGTACTCTAACCTGTCCCTTAAACCGTCCCCGTCCCCTAACCCTAACCCTAACCCTAACCCTAAACCTAACTCTTACCCGAAGCCTTACCCTAACCCGTCCCCTAATCCTAACCCTTACGATAACACTAACCCGTACCCTAACACGTACGCTAACCCTAAACCATTGTCGTACCCTAACCTGTCCCCTAAACCGTCCCCGTCCCCTAACCCTAACCCTAACCCTAACCCTAACCCTTACCTGAAGCCTTACACTAACCCGTCCCCTAATCCTAAACCGTATGCTAACACTAACCCGTACCCTAACACGTACGCTCACCCTAAACCGTTGTCGTACACTAACCTGTCCCCTAAACCGTCCCCGTCCCCTAACCCTAACCCTAACTGTAACCCTAACCCTTACCCAAAGCCTTACCCTAACCCATCCCTTAATCCTAACCCGTACGCTAACACTAACCCGTAGCTTAACACGTACGCTCACCATAAACCGTTGTCGTACCATAACCTGTCCCCTAAACCGTCCCCGTCCCCTAACCCTAACCCTAACCCTAACCCTAACCCTTACCCAAAGCCTTAGCCTAACACGTCCTCTAATCCTAACCCGTACGCTAACACTAACCCGTAACCTAACACGGACGCTCACCCTAAACCATTGTCGTACACTAACCTGTCCCCTAAACCGTCCCTGTCCCCTAACCCTAACCCTAACACTAACCCTAACACTTACCCAAAGCCTTACCCTAACCCGTCCCCTATTCCTAACCCATACGCTAACACTAACCCGTACCCTAACACGTAGGCTCACCCTAAACCGTTGTCATACCCTAACCTGTCCCCTAAACCGTCACCGTCCCCTAAACCTAACCCTAACCCTAACCCTAACCCTAACCGGAACCCTTACCCGAAGCCTTACCCTAAACCGTCCCCTAATCCTAACCCGTACGCTAACACTAACCCGTACCCTAACATGTACGCTCACCCTAAACCGTTGTCGTACCCTAACCTGTCCCCTAAACCGTCCCCGTTCCCTAACCCTAACCCTAACCCTAACCCTAACCCTAAACCTTACCCGAAGCCTTTCCCTAACTCTTCCCCTAATCCTAAGCCGTACGCTAACACTAACACGTACCCTAACACGTACGCTCACCCTAAACCGTTGTCGTACACTCACCTGTCCCCTAAACTGTCCCCGTCCCCGTCCCCGTCCCCAAAACCTAACCCTAACCCTAAACCTTACCCGAAGCCTTACCCTAACCCGTTCCCTAATCCTAAACCGTACGCTAACACTAACCCGTACCCTAACACGTACGCTCACCGTAAACCTTTGTCGTACCCTAACCTGTCGCCTAAACCGTCCCCTTCCCCTAACCCTAAACCTAACACTAACACTTACCCAAAGCCTTACCCTAACCCGTCCCCTAATCCTAAACCTTACGCTAACACTAACGCATAGCCTAA
>NW_027077395.1:0-37500 GCF_963924675.1 Phocoena phocoena | reverse complement strand
ACCGTTCCCATCCCCTAACCCTAACCCTAACCCTAACCCTAACCCTTACACGAAGCCTTACTCTAACCCATCCTCTAATCCTAACCCGTACGCTAACCCTAACCCGTACACTAACACGTACGCTCACCCTAAACCATTGTCGTACCCTAACCTGTACCCTAAACCATCCCCGTCCCCTATCTCTAACCCTAACCCTAACCCTAACCCTTACCCGAAGCCTTACACTAACCCATCCCCTAATCCTAACCCGTACGCTAACCCTAACGCTTACCCTAACACGTATGCTCACCCTAAAACGTTGTCGTACCAAAACCTGTCCCCTAAACCGTCCCTGTCCCCTAACCCTAAACCTAACCCTAACCCTAACCCCAAACCTTACCCGAAGCCTTAACCTAACCCGTCCCATAAGCCTAACACGTAAGCTAACACTAACCCATACCCTAACACGTACGCTCACCCTAAAACTTTGTCGTACACTAACCTGTCCCCTAAACCGTCCCCGTCACCTAACCCTAACCATAACCCTAACCCTAACCCTAACCCTTACCCGAAGCCTTACTCTAACCCGTCCGCTAATCCTAACCCGTACGCTAACACTAACCCGTACCCTAACACGTACGCTCAGCCTAAACCGTTGTCCTACCCTAAACTGTCCCCTAAACCGTCCCCGTTCCCTAACCTTAACCCTAACCCTAACCTTAACCCTAACCCTTATCCGAAGCCTTACCCTAACCCGTCCCCTAATCCTAACCCGTACGCTAACACTAACCCGTACCCTAACACGTACGCTCACCCTAAATCGTTGTCGTACACTAACCTGTCCCCTAAACCGTCCCCGTCCCCTAACCCTTACCCTAACCCTAACCCTAACCCTAACCCTTACCCGAAGCCTTACCCTAACCCGTCCCCTATTCCTAACCCATACGATAACACTAACGCGTACCCTAACACGTACGCTCACCCTAAACCGTTGTCGTACCCTAACCTGTCCCCTAAACCGTCCCCGTCCCATAACCCAAACCCTAAACCTAACCCTTACCCGAAGCCTTACCCTAACCCGTCCCCTAATCCTAACCCGTACGCTAAAACTAACACGTAGCCTAACACGTACGCTCACCATAAACCATTGTCGTACCCTAACCTGTCCCCTAAACAGTCCCCGTCCTCTAACACTAACACTAACCCTAACCCTAACCCTAACACTTACCCGAAGCTTTACCCTAACCCGTCTGCTAATCCTAACCCGTACGATAACACTAACCCGTACCCTAACACGTACGCTCACCCTAAACCATTGTCGTACACTAACCTGTTCCCTAAACCGTCCCCGTCCCCTAACCCTAACCCTAACCCTAACCCTAACCCTAAACCTTACCCGAAGCCTTACCCTAACCCGTCCCCTAATCCGAACCCGTACTCTAACACTAACCCGTACCCTAACATGTACGCTCACCCTAAACCGTTGTCATACACTAACCTGTCCCCTAAACCGTCCCCGTCCCCGTCCCCGTCCCCTAACCCTAACCCTAACCCTAACCCTTACCCGAAGCCTTAACGTAACCCGTCCCCTAATCCTAACCCGTAGGCTAACACTAACCCGTACCCTAACACGTATGCTCACCCTAAACCGTTGTCGTACCCTAACCTGTCCCCTAAACCGTCCCCGTCCCCTAACCCTAACCCTAACCCTAACCCTTACGCGAAGCCTTACCCTAACCCGTCCCCTAAACCTAATCCGTACGCTAACACTAAACCGTACCCTAACACATACGCACACCCTAAACCGTTGTCGTACACTAACCTGTCCCCTAAACCGTCCCCGTCTCCTAACCCTAGCCCTAACCCTAACCCTAATCCTAACCCTTACCCGAAGCCTTACCCTAACCCGTCCTCTAATCCTAAGCCTTACGCTAACACTAACACGTACCCTAACACGTACGCTCACCCTAAACCGTTGTCATACACTAACCTGTCCACTAAACCGTCCCCGTCCCCGTCCCCTAACTCTAACCCTAACCCTAACCCTTACCCGAAGCCTTACCCTAACCCGTCCCCTAATCCTAACCCGTACGCTAAAACTAACCCGTAGCCTAACACGTACGCTCACCCTAAACCATTGTCGTACCGTAACCTGTCCCCTAAACCGTCCCCGTCCCCTAACCCTAACCCTAACCCTAACTCTAACACTAATCCTTACCTGAAGCCTTACCCTAACCCGTCCCGTAATCCTAACCCGTACGCTAACACTAACCCGTACACTAACACGTACGCTCACCCTAAACCGTTGTCGTACACTAACCTGTCCCCTAAACCGTCCCCATACCCGTCCCCTAACCCTAACCCTAACCCTAACGCTAACCCTTACCCGAAGCCTTACACTAAACCGTCCCCTAATCCTAACCCGTACGCTAACAATAACCCGTACCCTAACACGTACGCTCACCCTAAACCGTTGTCGTAACCTAACCTGTCCCCTAAACCGTCACCGTCCCCTAACCCTAACCCTAACCCTAACCCGAACCCTTACCCGAAGCCTTACCCTAACCCGCCCCAATCCTAACCCATACGCTAACACTAACACGTACCCTAACACGTACGCTCACCCTAAACCGTTGTCGTACCCTAACCTGTCCCCTAAACCGTCCCCGTCCCCTAACCCTCACCCTAAACCTAACCCTAACCCTAACCCTTACCCGAAGCCTTACCCTAACCCATCCCCTAATCCTAACCCGTACGCTAACCCTAACCCGTACCCTAACACGTACGCTCACCCTAAACCATTGTCGTACCCTAACCTGTACCCTAAACCATCCCCGTCCCCTATCCCTAAACCTAACCCTAACCCTAACCCTTACCAGAAGCCTTACCCTAACCCATCCCCTAATACTAACCCGTCTGCTAACTCTAACCCGTACCCTAACACGTACGCTCACCCTAAACCGTTGTCCTACCCTAACCTGTCCCCTAAACCGTCCCCGTTACCTAACCCTAACCCTAACCCTAACCCTAACCCTAACCTTAACCCTAACACTTATCCGAAGCCTTACCCTAACCCGTCCCCTAATCCTAACCCGTACGCTAACACTAACCCATACCCTAACACGTACGCTCACCCTAAACCGTTGTCGTACACTAACCTGTCCCCTAAACCGTCCCCGTCCCCTAACCCTTACCCTAACCCTAACCCTAACCCTAACCCTAACCCTTACCCGAAGCCTTACCCTAAACCGTCCCCTATTCCTAACCCATACAATAACACTAACGCGTACCCTAACACGTACGCTCACCCTAAACCGTTGTCGTACCCTAACCTGTCCCCTAAACCGTCCCCGTCCCCTAACCCTAAACCTAACCCTAACCCTAACCCTAACCCTTACCCGAAGCCTTACCCTAACCCGTCCCCTAATCCTAAGCCATACGCTAACACTAACCCGTACCCTAACACGTACGCTCACCGTAAACCGTTGTTGTACACTAACCTGTCCCCTAAACCGTCCCCGTCCCCGTCCCCTAACCCTAACCCTTACCCGAAGCCTTACCATAACCCGTCCCCTAATCCTAACCCGTACGCTGACACTAAACCGTACCCTAACACGTACGCTCACCGTAAACGGTTGTCGTACCCTAACCTGTCCCCTAAACCGTCCCCGTCCCCTAACCCTAAACCTAACCCTAACCCTAACCCTAACCCTTACCCGAAGCCTTACAGTAACCCGTCCCCTATTCCTAACCCGTACGCTAACACTAAAGCGTACCGTAACACATATGCACACCCTAAACCGTTGTCGCACACGAACCTGTCCCCTAAACCGTCCCCGCCTCCTAGCCCTAACCCTAACCCTAACCCTAACACCAACCCTTACCCGAAGCCTTACCCTAACCCGTCCTCTAATCCTAACCCATACACTAACACTAACCCGTACCCTAACACGTACGCTCACCCTAAACCGTTGTCGTACCCTAACCTGTCCCCTAGACCGTCCCCGTCCCCTAACCCTAAACCTAACCCTAACCCTTACCCGAAGCCTTACACTAACCCGTACCCTAAACCTAACCCGTACGCTAACACTAACCCGTACCCTAACACGTACGCTCACCCTAAACCATTGTCGTACCCTAACCTGTCCCCTGAACCGTCACCGTCCCCTAAACCTAACCCTAACCCTAACCCGAACCCTTACCCGAAGCCTTACACTAACCCGTACACAATCTTAACCCGTACGCTAACACTAACACGTACCCTAACACGTACGCTCACCCTAAACCGTTGTCGTACCCTAACCTGTCCCCTAAACCGTCCCAGTCCCCTAACCCTAGCCCTAACCCTAACCCTAAACCTTACCCGAAGCCTTACCCTAACCCGTCCCCTAATAATAACCCGTACGCTAACACTAACACGTACCCTAACACGTATGCTCACCCTAAAACGTTGTCGTACCATAACCTGTCCCCTAAACCGTCCCCGTCCCCTAACCCTAACCCTAACCCTAACCCTAACCCTAACCCTTACCCGAAGCCTTACTCTAACCCGTCCGCTAATCCTAACCCGTACGCTAACACTAACCCGTACCCTAACACGTACGCTCACCCTAAACCGTTGTCGTACCCTAACCTGTCCCCTAAACCGTCCCCGTCCCCTAACCCTAACCCTAACCCTAACCCTAACCCTAACCCTTATCCGAAGCCTTACCCTAACCCGTCCCCTAATCCTAACCCGTATGCTAACTCTAACCCGTACCCTAACACGTACGCTCACCCTAAACCGTTGTCCTACCCTAACCTGTCCCCTAAACCGTCCCCGTTCCCTAACCCTAACCCTAACCCTAACTTTAACCCTCACCCTTATCCGAAGCCTTACCCTATCCCGTCCCTAATCCTAACCCGTACGCTAACACTAACCCGTACCCTAACACGTACGCTCACCCTAAACCATTGTCGTACACTAACCTGTCCCCTAAACCGTCCCCGTCCCCTAACCCTTACCCTAACCCTAACCCTAACCCTAACCCTTACCCGAAGCCTTACCCTAACCCGTCCCCTATTCCTAACCCATACGATAACACTAACGCGTACCCTAACACGTACGCTCACCCTAAACCGTTGTCGTACCCTAACCTGTCCCCTAAACCGTCCCCGTCCCATAACCCAAACCCTAAACCTAACCCTTACCCGAAGCCTTACCCTAACCCGTCCCCTAATCCTAACCCGTACGCTAAAACTAACACGTAGCCTAACACGTACGCTCACCATAAACCATTGTCGTACCCTAACCTGTCCCCTAAACAGTCCCCGTCCTCTAACACTAACACTAACCCTAACCCTAACCCTAACACTTACCCGAAGCTTTACCCTAACCCGTCTGCTAATCCTAACCCGTACGATAACACTAACCCGTACCCTAACACGTACGCTCACCCTAAACCATTGTCGTACACTAACCTGTTCCCTAAACCGTCCCCGTCCCCTAACCCTAACCCTAACCCTAACCCTAACCCTAAACCTTACCCGAAGCCTTACCCTAACCCGTCCCCTAATCCGAACCCGTACTCTAACACTAACCCGTACCCTAACATGTACGCTCACCCTAAACCGTTGTCATACACTAACCTGTCCCCTAAACCGTCCCCGTCCCCGTCCCCGTCCCCTAACCCTAACCCTAACCCTAACCCTTACCCGAAGCCTTAACGTAACCCGTCCCCTAATCCTAACCCGTAGGCTAACACTAACCCGTACCCTAACACGTATGCTCACCCTAAACCGTTGTCGTACCCTAACCTGTCCCCTAAACCGTCCCCGTCCCCTAACCCTAACCCTAACCCTAACCCTTACGCGAAGCCTTACCCTAACCCGTCCCCTAAACCTAATCCGTACGCTAACACTAAACCGTACCCTAACACATACGCACACCCTAAACCGTTGTCGTACACTAACCTGTCCCCTAAACCGTCCCCGTCTCCTAACCCTAGCCCTAACCCTAACCCTAATCCTAACCCTTACCCGAAGCCTTACCCTAACCCGTCCTCTAATCCTAAGCCTTACGCTAACACTAACACGTACCCTAACACGTACGCTCACCCTAAACCGTTGTCATACACTAACCTGTCCACTAAACCGTCCCCGTCCCCGTCCCCTAACTCTAACCCTAACCCTAACCCTTACCCGAAGCCTTACCCTAACCCGTCCCCTAATCCTAACCCGTACGCTAAAACTAACCCGTAGCCTAACACGTACGCTCACCCTAAACCATTGTCGTACCGTAACCTGTCCCCTAAACCGTCCCCGTCCCCTAACCCTAACCCTAACCCTAACTCTAACACTAATCCTTACCTGAAGCCTTACCCTAACCCGTCCCGTAATCCTAACCCGTACGCTAACACTAACCCGTACACTAACACGTACGCTCACCCTAAACCGTTGTCGTACACTAACCTGTCCCCTAAACCGTCCCCATACCCGTCCCCTAACCCTAACCCTAACCCTAACGCTAACCCTTACCCGAAGCCTTACACTAAACCGTCCCCTAATCCTAACCCGTACGCTAACAATAACCCGTACCCTAACACGTACGCTCACCCTAAACCGTTGTCGTAACCTAACCTGTCCCCTAAACCGTCACCGTCCCCTAACCCTAACCCTAACCCTAACCCGAACCCTTACCCGAAGCCTTACCCTAACCCGCCCCAATCCTAACCCATACGCTAACACTAACACGTACCCTAACACGTACGCTCACCCTAAACCGTTGTCGTACCCTAACCTGTCCCCTAAACCGTCCCCGTCCCCTAACCCTCACCCTAAACCTAACCCTAACCCTAACCCTTACCCGAAGCCTTACCCTAACCCATCCCCTAATCCTAACCCGTACGCTAACCCTAACCCGTACCCTAACACGTACGCTCACCCTAAACCATTGTCGTACCCTAACCTGTACCCTAAACCATCCCCGTCCCCTATCCCTAAACCTAACCCTAACCCTAACCCTTACCAGAAGCCTTACCCTAACCCATCCCCTAATACTAACCCGTCTGCTAACTCTAACCCGTACCCTAACACGTACGCTCACCCTAAACCGTTGTCCTACCCTAACCTGTCCCCTAAACCGTCCCCGTTACCTAACCCTAACCCTAACCCTAACCCTAACCCTAACCTTAACCCTAACACTTATCCGAAGCCTTACCCTAACCCGTCCCCTAATCCTAACCCGTACGCTAACACTAACCCATACCCTAACACGTACGCTCACCCTAAACCGTTGTCGTACACTAACCTGTCCCCTAAACCGTCCCCGTCCCCTAACCCTTACCCTAACCCTAACCCTAACCCTAACCCTAACCCTTACCCGAAGCCTTACCCTAAACCGTCCCCTATTCCTAACCCATACAATAACACTAACGCGTACCCTAACACGTACGCTCACCCTAAACCGTTGTCGTACCCTAACCTGTCCCCTAAACCGTCCCCGTCCCCTAACCCTAAACCTAACCCTAACCCTAACCCTAACCCTTACCCGAAGCCTTACCCTAACCCGTCCCCTAATCCTAAGCCATACGCTAACACTAACCCGTACCCTAACACGTACGCTCACCGTAAACCGTTGTTGTACACTAACCTGTCCCCTAAACCGTCCCCGTCCCCGTCCCCTAACCCTAACCCTTACCCGAAGCCTTACCATAACCCGTCCCCTAATCCTAACCCGTACGCTGACACTAAACCGTACCCTAACACGTACGCTCACCGTAAACGGTTGTCGTACCCTAACCTGTCCCCTAAACCGTCCCCGTCCCCTAACCCTAAACCTAACCCTAACCCTAACCCTAACCCTTACCCGAAGCCTTACAGTAACCCGTCCCCTATTCCTAACCCGTACGCTAACACTAAAGCGTACCGTAACACATATGCACACCCTAAACCGTTGTCGCACACGAACCTGTCCCCTAAACCGTCCCCGCCTCCTAGCCCTAACCCTAACCCTAACCCTAACACCAACCCTTACCCGAAGCCTTACCCTAACCCGTCCTCTAATCCTAACCCATACACTAACACTAACCCGTACCCTAACACGTACGCTCACCCTAAACCGTTGTCGTACCCTAACCTGTCCCCTAGACCGTCCCCGTCCCCTAACCCTAAACCTAACCCTAACCCTTACCCGAAGCCTTACACTAACCCGTACCCTAAACCTAACCCGTACGCTAACACTAACCCGTACCCTAACACGTACGCTCACCCTAAACCATTGTCGTACCCTAACCTGTCCCCTGAACCGTCACCGTCCCCTAAACCTAACCCTAACCCTAACCCGAACCCTTACCCGAAGCCTTACACTAACCCGTACACAATCTTAACCCGTACGCTAACACTAACACGTACCCTAACACGTACGCTCACCCTAAACCGTTGTCGTACCCTAACCTGTCCCCTAAACCGTCCCAGTCCCCTAACCCTAGCCCTAACCCTAACCCTAAACCTTACCCGAAGCCTTACCCTAACCCGTCCCCTAATAATAACCCGTACGCTAACACTAACACGTACCCTAACACGTATGCTCACCCTAAAACGTTGTCGTACCATAACCTGTCCCCTAAACCGTCCCCGTCCCCTAACCCTAACCCTAACCCTAACCCTAACCCTAACCCTTACCCGAAGCCTTACTCTAACCCGTCCGCTAATCCTAACCCGTACGCTAACACTAACCCGTACCCTAACACGTACGCTCACCCTAAACCGTTGTCGTACCCTAACCTGTCCCCTAAACCGTCCCCGTCCCCTAACCCTAACCCTAACCCTAACCCTAACCCTAACCCTTATCCGAAGCCTTACCCTAACCCGTCCCCTAATCCTAACCCGTATGCTAACTCTAACCCGTACCCTAACACGTACGCTCACCCTAAACCGTTGTCCTACCCTAACCTGTCCCCTAAACCGTCCCCGTTCCCTAACCCTAACCCTAACCCTAACTTTAACCCTCACCCTTATCCGAAGCCTTACCCTATCCCGTCCCTAATCCTAACCCGTACGCTAACACTAACCCGTACCCTAACACGTACGCTCACCCTAAACCATTGTCGTACACTAACCTGTCCCCTAAACCGTCCCCGTCCCCTAACCCTTACCCTAACCCTAACCCTAACCCTAACCCTTACCCGAAGCCTTACCCTAACCCGTCCCCTATTCCTAACCCATACGATAACACTAACGCGTACCC
Organism: Phocoena phocoena; assembly: GCF_963924675.1. NCBI lineage: Eukaryota > Metazoa > Chordata > Mammalia > Artiodactyla > Phocoenidae > Phocoena > Phocoena phocoena. The sequence goes on along the minus strand of NW_027077395.1, from coordinate 28,295 downwards.
TAACACGTACGCTCACCCTAAACCGTTGTCGTACACTAACCTGTCCCCTAAACCGTCCCCGTCCCCTAACACTAACCCTAACCCTAAACCTAACCCTAACCCTTACCCGAAGCCTTACCCTAAACCGTCCCCTAACCCTAAGCCGTACGCTAACACTAACCTGTACCCTAACACGTACGCTCCCCCTAAACCGTTGTCGTACCCTAACCTGTCCCCTAAACCGTCCCCGTCCCCTAACCCTAACCCTAACCCTAACCCTTACAGGAAGCCTTACACTAACCCCTCCCCTAATCCTAATCCGTACGCTAACACTAAACCGTACCCTAACACATACGCACACCCTAAACCGTTGTCGTACACTAACCTGTCCCCTAAACCGTCCCCGTCTCCTAACCCTAGCCCTAACCCTAACCCTAATCCTAACCCTTACCCGAAGCCTTACCCTAACCCGTCCTCTAATCCTAAGCCTTACGCTAACACTAACACGTACCCTAACACGTACGCTCACCCTAAACCTTTGTCGTACCCTAACCTGTCCCCTAAACCGTCCCCGTCCCCTAACCCTAACCCTAACGCTAACCCTAACCCTTACCCGAAGCCTTACACTAACCCGTCCCCTAATCCTTACCCGTACGCTAAAACTAACCCGTAGCCTAACACGTACGCTCACCCTAAACAATTGTCGTACCCTAACCTGTCCCCTAAACCGTCCCCGTCCCCTAACCCTAACCCTAACCCTAACTCTAACACTAATCCTTACCTGAAGCCTTACCCTAACCCGTCCCGTAATCCTAACCGTACGCTAACACTAACCCGTACACTATCACGTACACTCACCCTAAACCGTTGTCGTACACTAACCTGTCCCCTAAACCGTCCCCATACCCGTCCCTTAACCCTAACCCTATCCCTAACGCTAACCCTTACCCGAAGCCTTACCCTAAACCGTCCCCTAATCCTAACCCGTACGCTAACAATAACCCGTACCCTAACACGTACGCTCACCCTAAACCGTTGTCGTACACTAACCTGTCCCCTAAACCGTCCCCGTCCCGTAACCCTAACCCTAACCCTAACCCTAACCCTAACCCTTACCCGAAGCCTTACACTAACCCGTCCCGTAATCCTAACCCGTACGCTAACACTAACCAGTACCCTAACACGTACACTCACCCTAAACAGTTGTCGTACCCTAACCTGTCCCCTAAACCGTCGCCGTCCCCTAACCCTAACCCTAACCCTAACCCTAACCCTTACCTGAAGCCTTACCCTAACCCGTCCCCTAATCCTAACCCGTATGCTAACTCTAACCAGTACCCTAACACGTACGCATATCGTAAACCGTTGTCGTACCCTAAACTGTCCCCTAAACCGTCCCCGTCCCCTAAACTTAACCCTAATCCTAACACTAACCCTAAACCTTACCCGAAGCCTTACACTAAACCGTCCCCTAAACCTAACCCATACGCTAACACTAACCAGTACCCTAACACGTACGCTCAACCTAAAACGTTCTCGTACCCGAACCTGTCCCCTAAACCGTCCCCGTCACCTAACCCTAACGCTAACCCTAAACCTAACACTTACCCGAAGCCTTACCCTAACCCGTCCCTTAATCCTAACCCGTATGCTAACTCTAACCCGTACCCTAACACGTACGCTCATCCTAAACCGTTGTTGTACCCTAAACTGTCCCCTAAACCGTCCCCGTCCCCTAACCCTAACCCTAACCCTAACCCTAACCCTTATCCGAAGCCTTACCCTAACCCGTCCCTTAATCCTTACCCGTACGCTAACAATAACCCGTACCCTAACACGTACGCTCACCCTAAAACGTTGTCGTACACTAACCTGTCCCCTAAACCGTCCCCGTCCCCGTCCCCTAACCCTAAACCTAACCCTAACCCTAACCCTTACCCGAAGCCTTACCGTAACCCGTCCCCTAATCCTAACCCGTACGCTAACACTAAAGCGTACCGTAACACATACGCACACCCTAAACCGTTGTCGTACACTAACCTGTCCCCTAAACCGTCCCCGCCTCCTAACCCTAACCCTAACCCTAACCCTAAACCTAACCCTTACCCGAAGCCTTACCCTAACCCGTCCTCTAATCCTAACCCATACGCTAACACTAACCCATACCCTAACACGTACGCTCACCCTAAACCGTTGTCCTACCCTAACCTGTCCTCTAAACCTTCCCCGTCCCCTAACCCTAACCCTAACCCTAACCCTTACAGGAAGCCTTACACTAACCCGTACCCTAAACCTAACCCGTACGCTAACACTAACCCGTACCCTAACACGTACGCTCACCCTAAACCATTGTCGTACCCTAACCTGTCCCCTGAACCGTCACGGTCCCCTAAACCTAACCCTAACCCTAACCCGAACCCTTACCCGAAGCCTTACCCTAAACCGTCCCCTAATCCTAACCCGTATGCTAACTCTAACACGTACCCTAACACGTACGCTCACCCTAAAACGTTGTCGTACCCTAACCTGTCCCCAAACCTTCCCCGTTCCCTAACCCAAACCCTAACCCTAACCCTAACCCTAATCCTTACCCGAAGCCTTACCCTAACCCGTCACCTAATCCTAACCCGTACGCTAACACAAACCCGTACCCTAACAAGTACACTCATCCTAAACCATTGTCGTACCCTAACCTGTCCCCTAAACCGTCCCCGTCCCCTAACCCTAACCCTAACCCTAACCCTAACCTTTACCCGAAGCCTTACTCTAAACCGTCCCCTAATCTTAAACCATACGATAACACTAACCCGTACCCTAACACGTACGCTCACCCTAAAACGTTGTCGTACCCTAACATTTCCCCTAAACCGTCCCCGTCCCCTAACCCTAACCCTAACCCTTACCCTAAACTTTACCCGAAGCCTTACCCTAACCCGTCCCCTAATCGTAAACCATACGATAACACTAACCCATACCCTAACACATACGCTCACCCTAAACCGTTGTCGTACCCTAACCTGTCCCCTAAACCGTCCCCGTCCCCTAACCCTAACCCTAACCCTAACACTAAACCGTACCCTAACACCTACACACACCCTAAAACTTTGTTGTACACTAACCTGTACCCTAAACCATCCCCGTCTCCTAACCCTAACCATAACCCTAACCATAACCCTAACCCTTATCCGAAGCCTTACCCTAACCCGTCCCCTAATCCTAACCCGTATGCTAACTCTAACCCGTACCCTAACACGTACGCTCACCCTAAACCGTTGTCCCACTCTAACCTGTCCCCTAAACCGTCCCCGTTCCCTAACACTAACCCTAACCCTAACCTTAACCCTAACCCTTATCCGAAGCCTTACCCTAACCCGTCCCCTAATCCTAACCCGTACGGTAACACTAACCCGTACCCTAACACGTACGCTCACCCTAAACCGTTGTCGTACACTAACCTGTCCCCTAAACCGTCTCCGTCCCCTAACCCTTACCCTAACCCTAACCCTAACCCTAACCCTTACCCGAAGCCTTACTCTAACCCGTCCCCTATTCCTAACCCATACGATAACACTAACGCGTACCCTAACACGTACGCTCACCCTAAACCGTTGTCGTACAATAACCTGTCCCCTAAACCGTCCCCGTCCCCTAACCCTAACCCTAACACTTACCCGAAGCCTTACCCTAAACCGTCCCCTAAACCTAAGCCGTACGCTAACACTAAACCGTACCCTAACACGTACGCTCCCCCTAAACCGTTGTTGTACACTAACCTGTCCCCTAAACCGTCCCCGTCCCCGTCCCCTAGCCCTAACCCTAACCCTAACCCTAACCGTTACCCGAAGCCTTACCCTAACCCGTCCCCTAATACTAACACGTACGCTAACACTAACTCGTACCCTAACATGTACGCTCACCCTAAACTGTTGTCGTACCCTAACCTGTCCCCTAAATCTTCCCCGTCCCATAACCCTAACCCTAAACCTAACACTTGCCCGAAGCCTTACCCTAACCCGTCCCCTAATCCTAACCCGTACGCTAAAACTAACCCGTAGCCTAACACGTACGCTCACCATAAACCATTGTCGTACCCTAACCTGTCCCCTAAACAGTCCCCGTCCTCTAACACTAACACTAACCCTAACCCTAACCCTAACCCTTACCCGAAGCCTTACCCTAACCCGTCCGCTAATCCTAACCCGTACGCTAACACTAAACCGTACCCTAACACGTACGCTCACCCTAAACCGTTGTCGTACCCTAACCTGTCCCCTAAACCGTCCCCGTCCTCTAACACTAACCCTAACCCTAACCCTAACCCTTACCCGAAGCATTACCCTAACCCGTCCCCTAATCCTAACCCGTATGCTAACTCTAACCCTTACCCTATCACGTACGCTCACCCTAAACCGTTGTCGTACCCTAACCTGTCCCCTAAACCGTCTCCGTTCCCTAACCCTAAACCTAACCCTAACCCTTACCCGAAGCCTTACCCTAACCCGTCCTCTAATCCTAACCCATACACTACACTAACCCGTACCCTAACACGTACGCTCACCCTAAACCGTTGTCTTACCCTAACCTGTCCCCTAAACCGTCCCCGTCCCCTAACCCTAACCCTAACCCTTACCCGAAGCCTTACACTAACCTGTACCCTAAACCTAACCCGTACGCTAACACTAACCCGTACCCTAACACGTACGCTCACCCTAAACCATTGTCGTACACTAACCTGTCCGCTGAACCGTCACCGTCCCCTAAACCTAACCCTAACCCTAACCCGAACCCTTACCCGAAGCCTTACAGTAACCCGTACACAATCCTAACCCGTACGCTAACACTAACATGTACCCTAACACCTACGCTCAACCTAAACCATTGTCGTACCCTAACCTGTCCCCTAAACTGTCCCCGTCCCCTAACCCTAACCCTAACCCTAACCCTAACCCTAGACCTTACCCGAAGCCTTACACTAACCCATCCCCTAATCCTAACCCGTACGCTAACCCTAACCCGTACCCTAAAACGTACGCTCACCCTAAACCGTTGTCTTACACTAACCTGTCCCCTAAACCGTCCCCGTCCCCTAACCCTAACCCTAACCCTAACCCTAACCCTAACCCTTACCCAAAGCCTTACTCTAACCCATCCCCTAATCCTAACCCGTACGCTAACCCTAACCCGTACCCTAACACGTACGCTCACCCTAAACCATTGTCGTACCCTAACCTGTACCCTAAACCATCCCCGTCCCCTATCTCTAACCCTAACCCTAACCCTAACCCTTACCCGAAGCCTTACACTACCCCATCCCCTAATCCTAACCCGTACGCTAACACTAACACGTACCCTAACACGTATGCTCACCCTAAAACGTTGTCGTACCATAACCTGTCCCCTAAACCGTCCCCGTCCCCTAACCCTAAACCTAACCCTAACCCTAACCCCAACCCTTACCCGAAGCCTTAACCTAACCCGTCCCATAAGCCTAACACGTACGCTAACACTAACCCATACCCTAACACGTACGCTCACCCTAAACCTTTGTCGTACACTAACCTGTCCCCTAAACCGTCCCCGTCACCTAACCCTAACCATAACCCTAACCCTAACCCTAACCCTTACCCGAAGCCTTACTCTAACCCGTCCGCTAATCCTAACCCGTACGCTAACACTAACCCGTACCCTAACACGTACGCTCACCCTAAACCGTTGTCGTACACTAACCTGTCCCCTAAACCGTCCCCGTCCCCTAACCCTAACCCTAACCCTAACCCTAACCCTAACCCTTATCCGAAGCCTTACCCTAACCCGTCCCCTAATCCTAACCCGTATGCTAACGCTAACCCGTACCCTAACACGTACGCTCACCCTAAACCATTGTCCTACCCTAACCTGTCCCCTAAACCGTCCCCGTACCCTAACCCTAACCCTAACCCTAACCTTAACCCTAACACTTATCCGAAGCCTTACACTAACCCGTCCCCTAATCCTAACCCGTACGCTAACACTAACCCGTACCCTAACACGTACGCTCACCCTAAACCGTTGTCTTACACTAACCTGTCCCCTAAACCGTCCCCGTCCCCTAACCCTTACCCTAACCCTAACCCTAACCCTAACCCTTACCCGAAGCCTTACCCTAACCCGTCCCCTATTCCTAACCCATACGATAACAGTAACGCGTACCCTAACACGTACGCTCACCCTAAACCGTTGTCGTACCCTAACCTGTCCCCTAAACCGTCCCCGTCCCATAACCCTAACCCTAAACCTAACCCTTACCCGAAGCCTTACCCTAACCCGTCCCCTAATCCTAAACCTTACGCTAAAACTAACCCGTAGCCTAACACGTACGCTCACCATAAACCGTTGTCGTACCGTAACCTGTTCCCTAAACAGTCCCCGTCCTCTAACACTAACACTAACACTAACCCTAACCCTAACCCTTACCCGAAGCATTACCCTAACCCGTCCCCTAATCCTAACCCGAACGCTAACACTAACCCGTACACTAAAACGTACGCTCACCCTAAAGCGTTGTCGTACCGTAACCTGTCCCCTAAACCGTCCCCGTCCCCTAAACCTAACCCTAACCCTAACCCTAACACTTACCCGAAGCCTTACCCTAACCCGTCTGCTAATCCTAACCCGTACGATAACACTAACCCGTACCCTAACACGTACGCTCACCCTAAACCGTTGTCGTACACTAACCTGTCCCCTAAACCGTCCCCGTCCCCTAACCCTAACCCTAACCCTAACCCTAACCCTAAAACTTACCCGAAGCCTTACCCTAACCCGTCCCCTAATCCGAACCCGTACTCTAACACTAACCCGTACCCTAACACGTACGCTCACCCTAAACCGTTGTCGTACACTAACCTCTCCCCTAAACCGTCCCCGTCCCGTAACCCTAACCCTAACCCTAAACCTAACCCTAACCCTTACCCGAAGCCTTACACTAACCCGTCCCGTAATCCTAACCCGTACGCTAACACTAACCGGTACCCTAACACGTACACTCACCCTAAACAGTTGTCGTACCCTAACCTGTCCCCTAAACCGTCGCCGTCCCCTAACCCTAACCCTAACCCTAACCCTAACCCTTACCTGAAGCCTTACCCTAACCCGTCCCTGAATCCTAACCCGTACGCTAACACTAACCCGTACCCTAACACGTACGCTCACCCTAAACCGTTCGCGTACAGTAAACTGCCCCCTAATCCATCCCCGTCCCCTAACCTTAACCCTAATCCTAACACTAACCCTAAACCTTACCCGAAGCCTTACACTAAACCGTCCCCTAAACCTAACCCATACGCTAACACTAACCCGTACCCTAACACGTACGCTCAACCTAAACCGTTCTCGTACCCGAACCTGTCCCCTAAACCGTCCCCGTCACCTAACCCTAACGCTAACCCTAAACCTAACTCTTACCCGAAGCCTTACCCTAACCTGTCCCCTAATCCTAACCCGTATGCTAACTCTAACCCGTACCCTAACACGTACGCTCATCCTAAACAGTTGTCGTACCCTAAACTGTCCCCTAAACCGTCCCCGTCCCCTAACCCTAACCCTAACCCTAACCCTAACCCTAAACCTTACCCGAAGCCTTACCCTAACCCGTCCCTTAATCCTAACCCGTACGCTAACAATAACCCGTACCCTAACACGTATGCTCACCCTAAACCGTTGTCGTACACTAACCTGTCCCCTAAACCGTCCCCGTCCCCGTCCCCTAACCCTAAACCTAACCCTAACCCTAAACCTTACCCGAAGCCTTACCGTAACCCGTCCCTAATCCTAACCCGTACGCTAACACTAAAGCGTACCGTAACACATACGCACACCCTAAACCGTTGTCGTACACTAACCTGTCCCCTAAACCGTCCCCGCCTCCTAACCCTAACCCTAACCCTAACCCTAACCGTAAACCTTAACCGAAGCCTTACCCTAACCCGTCCTCTAATCCTAACCCATACGCTAACGCTAACCCGTACCCTAACACGTACGCTCAGCCTAAACCGTTGTCTTACCCTAACCTGTCCTCTAAACCGTCCCCGTCCCCTAACCCTAACCCTAACCCTAACCCTTACAGGAAGCCTTACACTAACCCGTACCCTAAACCTAACCCGTACGCTAACACTAACCCGTACCCTAACACGTACGCTCACCCTAAACCATTGTCGTACCCTAACCTGTCCCCTGAACCGTCACCGTCCCCTAAACCTAACCCTAACCCTAATCCGAACCCTTACCCGAAGCCTTACACTAACCTGTACCCAATACTAAACCGTACGCTAACACTAACCCGTACGCTAACACGTACGCTCACCCTAAACCGTTGTCGTACACTAACCTGTCCCCTAAACCGTCCCCGTCCCCTAACCCGAACCCTAACCCTAACCCTAACCCTTACCCGAAGCCTTACCCTAACCCGTCCCCTAATCCTAACCCGTAGGCTAACACTAACTCGTACCCTAACACGTACACTCACCCTAAACCGTTGTCGTACCCTAACCTGTCCCCTAAACCGTCACCGTCCCCTAACCGTAACCCTAACCCTCACCCTAACACTAACCCGAACACTTACCCGAAGCCTTACCCTAAACCGTCCCCTAATCCTAACCCGTATGCTAACTCTAAACCATACACTAACACGTACGCTCACCCTAAACCGTTGTCGTACCCTAACCTGTCCCCTAAACCGTCCCCGTCCCCTAACCCTAACCCTAAACCTAACCCTAACCCTAACCCTTACCCGAAGCCTTACACTAACCCGTCCCCTAATCCTAACCCGTACGCTAACACGAACCCGTACCCTAACACGTACGCTCACCCTAAACCGTTGTTGTACCCTAACCTGTCCCCTAAACCGTCCCCGTCTCCTAACCCTAACCCTAACCCTTACCCGAAGCCTTACACTAACCCATCCCCTAATCCTAACCCGAACGCTAACACTAAGCCGTACCCTAACACGTACGCTCACCCTAAACCGTTGTCATACCCTAACCTGTCCCCTAAACCGTCCCCGTCCCCTAACCCTAACCCTAACCCTAACCCTAGCCCTTACCCGAAGCCTTACACTAACCCATCCCCTAATCCTAACCAGTACGCTAACCCTAACCCGTACCCTAACACGTACGCTCACTCTAAACCATTGTCGTACCCTAAACTGTACCCTAAACCATCCCTGTCCCCTATCCCTAACCCTAACCCTAACCCTTACCCGAAGCCTTACACTAACCCATCCCCTAATCCTAAACCGTACGCTAACCCTAACCCGTACACTAACATGTACGCTCACACTAAACCGTTGTCGTACCCTAACCTGTCCCTTAAACCGTCACCGTCCCCTAACCCTAACCCTAACCCTAACCATAACACTTACCCGAAGCCTTACCCTAACCCGTCCCCTAATCCTAACCCGTACGCTAACACTAACCCGTACCCTAACACGTATGCTCACCCTAAACCGCTGTCGTAACATAACCTGTCCCCTAAACCGTCAACGTCCCCTAAACCTAACCCTAACCCTAACCTGAACCCTTACCCGAAGCCTTACACTAACCCGTCCCCTAATCTAAACCCGTACGCTAACACTAACCCGTACCGTAACACGTACGCTCACCCTAAACCGTTGTCGTACCCTAACCTGTCCCCTAAACCGTCACCGTCCCCTAACCCTAAACCTAACCCTAACCCTAACCCGAAACCTTAGCCGAAGCCTTACCCTAACCCGTCCGCAATCCTAACCCATACGCTAACACTAACCCGTACCCTAACACGTACGCTCACCCTAAACCGTTGTCGTACCCTAACCTATCCCCTAACCCGTCCCCGTCCCCTAACACTAACCCTAACCCTAACCCTAACCCTTACCCGAAGCCTTACCCTAAACCATCCCCTAATCTAACCCGTACGCTAACCCTAACCCGTACCCTAACACGTACGCTCACCCTAAACCGTTGTCCTACCCTAACCTGTCCCCTAAACCATCCCCGTTCCCTAACCCTAACCCTAACCCTAACCCTAACCCTAACCTTAACCCTAACCCTTACGCGAAGCCTTACCCTAACCCGTCCCCTAATCCTAATCCGTACGCTAACACTAAACCGTACCCTAACACATACGCACACCCTAAACCGTTGTCGTACACTAACCTGTCCCCTAAACCGTCCCCGTCTCCTAACCCTAGCCCTAAACCTAACCCTAATCCTAACCCTTACCCGAAGCCTTACCCTAACCCGTCCTCTAATCCTAAGCCTTACGCTAACACTAACACGTACCCTAACACGTACGCTCACCCTAAACCTTTGTCGTACTCTAACATGTCCCCTAAACCGTCCCCGTCCCCTAACCCTAACCCTAACGCTAACCCTAACCCTTACCCGAAGCCTTACCCTAACCCGTCCCGTAATCCTAACCCGTACGCTAACACTAACCCGTACACTATCACGTACACTCACCCTAAACCGTTGTCGTACACTAACCTGTCCCCTAAACCGTCCCCATACCCGTCCCCTAACCCTAACCCTAACCCTAACGCTAACCCTTACCCGAAGCCTTACCCTAAACCGTCCCCTAATCCTAACCCGTACGCTAACAATAACCCGTACCCTAACACGTACGCTCACCCTAAACCGTTGTCGTACACTAACCTGTCCCCTAAAACGTCCCGGTCCCTTAACCCTAACCCTAACCCTAACCCTAACCCTAACCCTTTCCCGAAGCCTTACACTAACCCGTCCCGTAATCCTAACCCGTACGCTAACACTAACCGGTACCCTAACACGTACACTCACCCTAAACAGTTGTCGTACCCTAACCTGTCCCCTAAACCGTCGCCGTCCCCTAACCCTAACCCTAACCCTAACCCTAACCCTTACCTGAAGCCTTACCCTAACCCGTCCCCTAATCCTAACCCGTATGCTAACTCTAACCAGTACCCTAACACGTACGCTCATCCTAAACCGTTGTCGTACCCTAAACTGTCCCCTAAATCGTCCCCGTCCCCTAACCTTAACCCTAATCCTAACACTAACCCTAAACCTTACCCGAAGCCTTACACTAAACCGTCCCCTAAACCTAACCCATACGCTAACACTAACCCGTACCCTAACACATACGCTCAACCTAAACAGTTCTCGTACCCGAACCTGTCCCCTAAACCGTCCCCATCACCTAACCCTAACGCTAACCCTAAACCTAACCCTTACCCGAAGCCTTACCCTAACCCGTCCCCTAATCCTAACCCGTATGCTAACTCTAACCCGTACCCTAACACGTACGCTCATCCTAAACCGTTGTCGTACACTAAACTGTCCCCTAAACCGTCCCCGTCCCCTAACCCTAACCCTAACCCTAACCCTAACACTAAACCTTACCCGAAGCCTTACCCTAACCCGTCCCTTAATCCTAACCCGTATGCTAACAATAACCCGTACCCTAACACGTACGCTCACCCTAAACCGTTGTCGTACACTAACCTGTCCCCTAAACCGTCCCCGTCCCCGTCCCCTAACCCTAAACCTAACCCTAACCCTAACCCTTACCCGAAGCCTTACCGTAACCCGTCCCCTAATCCTAACCCGTACGCTAACACTAAACCGTACTGTAACACATACGCACACCCTAAACCGTTGTCGTACACTAACCTGTCCCCTAAACCGTCCCCGCCTCCTAACCCTAACCCTAACCCTAACCCTAACCCTAACCCTTACCCGAAGCCTTACCCTAACACGTCCTCTAATCCTAACCCATACGCTAACACTAACCCGTACCCTAACACGTACGCTCACCCTAAACCGTTGTCCTACTCTAACATGTCCTCTAAACCGTCCCCGTCCCCTAACCCTAACCTTAACCCTAACCCTTACAGGAAGCCTTACACTAACCCGTACCCTAAACCTAACCCGTAGGCTAACACTAACCCGTACCCTAACACGTACGCTCACCCTAAACCATTGTCGTACCCTAACCTGTCCCCTGAACCGTCACCGTCCCCTAAACCTAATCCTAACCCTAACCCGAACCCTTACCCGAAGCCTTACACTAACCCGTACCCAATCCTAACCCGTACGCTAACACTAACCCGTACCCTAACACGTACGCTTACCCTAAACCGTTGTCGTACAATAACCTGTCCCCTAAACCATCCCCGTCCCCTATCCCTAACCCTAACCCTAACCCTAACCCTTACCCGAAGCCTTACACTAACCCATCCCCTAATCCTAAACCGTACGCTAACCCTAACGCTTACCCTAACACGTACGCTCACCCTAAACCGTTGTCGTACCCTAACCTGTCCCCTAAACCGTCCCAGTCCCCTAACCCTAGCCATAACCCTAACCCTAAACCTTACCCGAAGCCTTACCCTAACCCGTCTCCTAATAATAACCCGTACGCTAACACTAACACGTACCCTAACACGTATGCTCACCCTAAAACGTTGTCGTACAATAACCTGTCCCCTAAACCGTCCCCGTCCCCTAACCCTAAACCTAACCCTAACCCTAACTCCAACCCTTACCCGAAGCCTTAACCTAACCCGTCCCATAAGCCTAACACGTACGCTAACACTAACCCATACCCTAACACGTACGCTCACCCTAAACCTTTGTCCTACACTAACCTGTCCCCTAAACCTTCCCCGTCACCTAACCCTAACCCTAACCCTAACCCTAACCCTAACCCTTACCCGAAGCCTTACTCTAACCCATCCGCTAATCCTAACCCGTACGCTAACACTAACCCGTACCCTAACACGTACGCTCACCCTAAACCGTTGTCGTACCCTAACCTGTCCCCTAAACCGTCCCCGTCCCCTAACCCTAACCCTAACCCTAACCCTAACCCTAACCCTTATCCGAAGCCTTACCCTAACCCGTCCCCTAATCCTAACCCGTATGCTAACTCTAACCCGTACCCTAACACGTACGCTCACCCTAAACCGTTGTCCTACCCTAACCTGTCCCCTAAACCGTCCCTGTTCCCTAACCCTAACCCTAACCCTAACCTTAACCCTAACCCTTATCCGAAGCCTTACCCTAATCCGTCCCCTAATCCTAACCCGTACGCTAACACTAACCCTTACCCTAACACGTACGCTCACCCTAAACCGTTGTCGTACACTAACCTGTCCCCTAAACCGTCCCCGTCCCCTAACCCTTACCCTAACCCTAACCCTAACCCTAACCCTTACCCGAAGCCTTACCCTAACCCGTCCCCTATTCCTAACCCATACGATAACACTAACGCATACCCTTACACGTACGCTCACCCTAAACCGTTGTCGTACACTAACCTGTCCCCTAAACCGTCCCCGTCCCCGAACCCTAACCCTAACCCTAACCCTAACCCTAACCCTTACCCGAAGCCTTACCCTAAACCGTCCCCTAAACCTAAGCCGTACGCTAACACTAACCCGTACCCTAACACGTACGCTCCCCCTAAACCTTTGTTGTACACTAACCTGTCCCCTAAACCGTCCCCGTCCCCGTCCCCTAACCCTAATCCTAACCCTAACCCTAACCCTTACCCGAAGCCTTACCCTAACCCGTCCCCTAATACTAACACGTACGCTAACACTAACTCGTACCCTAACACGTACGCTCACCCTAAACCGTTGTCGTACCCTAACCTGTCCCCTAAACCGTCCCCGTCCCATAACCCTAACCCTAAACCTAACCCTTACCCGAAGCCTTACCCTAACCCGTCCCCTAATCCTAACCCGTACGCTAAAACTAACACGTAGCCTAACACGTACGCTCACCATAAACCGTTGTCGTACCCTAACCTGTCCCCTAAACAGTCCCCGTCCTCTAACACTAACACTAACCCTAACCCTAACCCTAACACTTACCCGAAGCCTTACCCTAACCCATCTGCTAATCCTAACCCGTACGATAACACTAACCCGTACCCTAACACGTACGCTCACCCTAAACCGTTGTCGTACAGTAACCTGTCACCTAAACCGTCCCCGTCCCCTAACCCTAACCCTAACCCTAACCCTAACCCTAAACCTTATCCGAAGCCTTACCCTAACCCGTCCCCTAATCCGAACCCGTACTCTAACACTAACCCGTACCCTAACACGTACGCTCACCCTAAACCGTTGTCATACACTAACCTGTCCCCTAAACCGTCCCCGTCCCCGTCCCCGTCCCCTAACCCTAACCCTAACCCTAACCCTTACCCGAAGCCTTACCCTAACCCGTCCCCTAATCCTAACCCGTAGGCTAATACTAACCCGTACCCTAACAGGTATGCTCAACCTAAATCATTGTCGTACCCTAACCTGTCCCCTAAACCGTCCCCGTCCCCTAACCCTAACCCTAACCCTAACCCTTACAGGAAGCCTTACCCTAACCCCTCCCCTAATCCTAATCCGTACGCTAACACTAAACCGTACCCTAACACATACGCACACCCTAAACCGTTGTCGTACACTAACCTGTCCCCTAAACCGTCCCCGTCTCCTAAACCTAGCCCTAACCCTAACCCTAATCCTAACCCTTACCCGAAGCCTTACCCTAACCCGTCCTCTAATCCTAAGCCTTACGCTAACACTAACACGTACCCTAACACGTACGCTCACCCTAAAACTTTGTCGTACCCTAACCTGTCCCCTAAACCGTCCCCGTCTCCTAACCCTAGCCCTAACCCTAACCCTAATCCTAACCCTTACCCGAAGCCTTACCCTAACCCGGCCTCTAATCCTAAGCCTTACGCTAACACTAACCCGTACACTATCACGTACACTCACCCTAAACCGTTGTCGTACACTAACCTGTCCCCTAAACCGTCCCCATACCCGTCCCTTAACCCTAACCCTAACCCTAACGCTAACCCTTACCCGAAGCCTTACCCTAAACCGTCCCCTAATCCTAACCCGTACGCTAACAATAACCCGTACCCTAACACGTACGCTCACCCTAAACCGTTGTCGTACACTAACCTGTCCCCTAAACCGTCCCCGTCCCGTAACCCTAACCCTAACCCTAACCCTAACCCTAACCCTTACTCGAAGCCTTACACTAACCCGTCCCGTAATCCTAACCCGTACGCTAACACTAACCAGTACCCTAACACGTACACTCACCCTAAACAGTTGTCGTACCCTAACCTGTCCCCTAAACCGTCGCCGTCCCCTAACCCTAACCCTAACCCTAACCCTAACCCTTACCTGAAGCCTTACCCTAACCCGTCCCCTAATCCTAACCCGTATGCTAACTCTAACCAGTACCCTAACACGTACGCTCATCCTAAACCGTTGTCGTACCCTAAACTGTCCCCTAAACCGTCCCCGTCCCCTAACCCTAACCCTAACCCTAACCCTAACCCTAACCCTTACCTGAAGCCTTACCCTAACCCGTCCCCTAATCCTAACCCGTACGCTAACAATAACCCATACCCTAACACGTACGCTCACCCTAAACCGTTGTCGTACACTAACCTGTCCCCTAAACCGTCCCCGTCCCCGTCCCCTAACCCTAAACCTAACCCTAACCCTAACCCTTACGCGAAGCCTTACCGTAACCCGTCCCCTAATCCTAACCCGTACGCTAACACTAAAGCGTACCGTAACACATACGCACACCCTAAACCGTTGTCGTACACTAACCTGTCCCCTAAACCGTCCCCGCCTCCTAACCCTAACCCTAACCCTAACCTTAAACCTAACCCTTACCCGAAGCCTTACCCTAACCCGTCCTCTAATCCTAACCCATACGCTAACACTAACCCGTACCCTAACACGTACGCTCACCCTAAACCGTTGACCTACCCTAACCTGTCCTCTAAACCGTCCCCGTCCCCTAACCCTAACCCTAACCCTTACAGGTAGCCTTACACTAACCCGTACCCTAAACCTAACCCGTACGCTAACACTAACCCGTACCCTAACACGTACGCTCACCCTAAACCATTGTCGTACCCTAACCTGTCCCCTGAACCGTCACCGTCCCCTAAACCTAACCCTAACCCTAACCCGAACCCTTACCCGAAGCCTTACCCAAAACCGTCCCCTAATCCTAACCCGTATGCTAACTCTAACACGTACCCTAACAAGTACACTCATCCTAAACCATTGTCGTACCCTAACCTGTCCCCTAAACCGTCCCCGTCCCCTAACCCTAACCCTAACCCTAACCCTAACCTTTACCCGAAGCCTTACCCTAACCCGTCCCCTAATCTTAAACCATACGATAACACTAACCCGTACCCTAACACGTACGCTCACCCTAAAACGTTGTCGTACCCTAACATTTCCCCTAAACCGTCCCCGTCCCCTAACCCTAACCCTAACCCTTACCCTAAACTTTACCCGAAGCCTTACCCTAACCCGTCCCCTAATCGTAAACCATACGATAACACTAACCCATACCCTAACACATACGCTCACCCTAAACCGTTGTCGTACCCTAACCTGTCCCCTAAACCGTCCACGTCCCCTAACCCTAACCCTAACCCTAACACTAAACCGTACCCTAACACCTACACACACCCTAAAACGTTGTTGTACACTAACCTGTACCCTAAACCATCCCCGTCTCCTAACCCTAACCATAACCCTAACCCTAACCCTAACCCTTATCCGAAGCCTTACCCTAACCCGTCCCCTAATCCTAACCCGTACGCTAACACTAACCCATACCCTAACACGTACGCTCACCCTAAACCGTTGTCGTACACTAACCTGTCCCCTAAACCGTCTCCGTCCCCTAACCCTTACCCTAACCCTAACCCTAACCCTAACCCTTACCCGAAGCCTTACTCTAACCCGTCCCCTATTCCTAACCCATACGATAACACTAACGCGTACCCTAACACGTACGCTCACCCTAAACCGTTGTCGTACAATAACCTGTCCCCTAAACCGTCCCCGTCCCCTAACCCTAACCCTAACCCTAACCCTAACCCTAACACTTACCCGAAGCCTTACCCTAAACCGTCCCCTAAACCTAAGCCGTACGCTAACACTAACCCGTACCCTAACACGTACGCTCCCCCTAAACCGTTGTTGTACACTAACCTGTCCCCTAAACCGTCCCCGTCCCCGTCCCCTAGCCCTAACCCTAACCCTAACCCTAACCGTTACCCGAAGCCTTACCCTAACCCGTCCCCTAATACTAACACGTACGCTAACACTAACTCGTACCCTAACATGTATGCTCACCCTAAACCGTTGTCGTACCCTAACCTGTCCCCTAAATCTTCCCCGTCCCATAACCCTAACCCTAAACCTAACCCTTGCCCGAAGCCTTACCCTAACCCGTTCCCTAATCCTAACCCGTACGCTAAAACTAACCCGTAGCCTAACACGTACGCTCACCATAAACCATTGTCGTACCCTAACCTGTCCCCTAAACAGTCCCCGTCCTCTAACACTAACACTAACCCTAACCCTAACCCTAACCCTTACCCGAAGCCTTACCCTAACCCGTCCGTTAATCCTAACCCGTACGCTAACACTAAACCGTACCCTAACACGTACGCTCACCCTAAACCGTTGTCGTACCCTAACCTGTCCCCTAAACCGTCCCCGTCCTCTAACACTAACCGTAACCCTAACCCTAACCCTTACCTGAAGCATTACCCTAACCCGTCCCCTAATCCTAACCCGTATGCTAACTCTAACCCTTACCCTATCACGTACGCTCACCCTAAACCGTTGTCGTACCCTAACCTGTCCCCTAAACCGTCTCCGTTCCCTAACCCTAAACCTAACCCTAACCCTTACCCGAAGCCTTACCCTAACCCGTCCCCTAATCTAAACCCGAACGCTAACACTAACCCGTACACTAAAACGTACGCTCACCCTAAACCGTTGTCGTACCGTAACCTGTCCCCTAACCCGTCCCCGTCCCCTAACCCTAACCCTAACCCTAACCCTAACACTTACCCGAAGCATTACCCTAACCCGTCTGCTAATCCTAACCCGTACGATAACACTAACCCGTACCCTAACACGTACGCTCAACCTAAACCGTTATCGTAAACTAACCTGTCCCCTAAACCGTCCCCGTCCCCTAACCCTAACCCTAACCCTAACCCTTACGCGAAGCCTTACCCTAACCCGTCCCCTAATCCTAATCCGTACGATAACACTAAACCGTACCCTAACACATACGCACAACCTAAACCGTTGTCGTACACTAACCTGTCCCCTAAACCGTCCCCGTCCCCTAAACCTAACCCTAACCCTAACACGAACCCTTACCCGAAGCCTTACAGTAACCCGTACACAATCCTAACCCGTACGCTAACACTAACATGTACCCTAACACCTACGCTCAACCTAAACCATTGTCGTACCCTAACCTGTCCCCTAAACTGTCCCCGTCCCCTAACCCTAACCCTAACCCTAACCCTAACCCTAACCCTAGACCTTACCCGAAGCCTTACACTAACCCATCCCCTAATCCTAACCCGTACGCTAACCCTAACCCGTACCCTAACACGTACGCTCACCCTAAACCGTTGTCTTACACTAACCTGTCCCCTAAACCGTCCCCGTCCCCTAACCCTAACCCTAACCCTAACCCTAACCCTAACCCTTACCCGAAGCCTTACTCTAACCCATCCCCTAATCCTAACCCGTACGCTAACCCTAACCCGTACCCTAACACGTACGCTCACCCTAAACCATTGTCGTACCCTAACCTGTACCCTAAACCATCCCCGTCCCCTATCTCTAACCCTAACCCTAACCCTAACCCTTACCCGAAGCCTTACACTAACCCATCCCCTAATCCTATCCCGTACGCTAACCCTAATGCTTACCCTAACACGTACGCTCACCCTAAACCGTTGTCGTACCCTAACCTGTCCCCTAAACCGTCCCAGTCCCCTAACCCTAGCCCTAACCCTAACCCTAACCCTTACCCGAAGCCTTACCCTAACCCGTCCCCTAATAATAACCCGTACGCTAACACTAACACGTACCCTAACACGTATGCTCACCCTAAAACGTTTTCGTACCATAACCTGTCCCCTAAACCGTCCCCGTCCCCTAAACCTAAACCTAACCCTAACCCTAACCCCAACCCTTACCCGAAGCCTTAACCTAACCCGTCCCATAAGCCTAACACGTACGCTAACACTAACCCATACCCTAACACGTACGCTCACCCTAAACCTATGTCGTACACTAACCTGTCCCCTAAACCGTCCCCGTCACCTAACCCTAACCATAACCCTAACCCTAACCCTAACCCTTACCCGAAGCCTTACTCTAACCCGTCCGCTAATCCTAACCCGTACGCTAACACTAACCTGTACCCTAACACGTACGCTCACCCTAAACCGTTGTCGTACACTAACCTGTCCCCTAAACCGTCCCCGTCCCCTAACCCTAACCCTAACCCTAACCCTAACCCTAACCCTTATCCGAAGCCTTACCCTAACCCGTCCCCTAATCCTAACCCGTATGCTAACTCTAACCCGTACCCTAACACGTACGCTCACCCTAAACCATTGTCCTACCCTAACCTGTCCCCTAAACCGTCCCCGTTCAGTAACCCTAACCCTAACCCTAACCTTAACCCTAACACTTATCCGAAGCCTTACACTAACCCGTCCCCTAATCCTAACCCGTACGCTAACACTAACCCGTACCCTAACACGTACGCTCACCCTAAACCGTTGTCTTACACTAACCTGTCCCCTAAACCGTCCCCGTCCCCTAACACTTATCCGAAGCCTTACACTAACCCGTCCCCTAATCCTAACCCGTACGCTAACACTAACCCATACCCTAACACGTACGCTCACCCTAAACCGTTGTCTTACACTAACCTGTCCCCTAAACCGTCCCCGTCCCCTAACCCTTACCCTAACCCTAACCCTAACCCTAACCCTTACCCGAAGCCTTACCCTAACCCGTCCCCTATTCCTAATCCATACGATAACACTAACGCGTACCCTAACACGTACGCTCACCCTAAACCGTTGTCGTACCCTAACCTGTCCCCTAAACCGTCCCCGTCCCATAACCCTAACCCTAAACCTAACCCTTACCCGAAGCCTTACCCTAACCCGTCCCCTAATCCTAAACCTTACGCTAAAACTAACCCGTAGCCTAACACGTACGCTCACCATAAACCGTTGTCGTACCGTAACCTGTTCCCTAAACAGTCCCCGTCCTCTAACACTAACACTAACACTAACCCTAACCCTAACCCTTACCCGAAGCATTACCCTAACCCATCCCCTAATCCTAACCCGAACGCTAACACTAACCCGTACACTAAAACGTACGATCACCCTAAAGCGTTGTCGTACCGTAACCTGTCCCCTAAACCGTCCCCGTCCCCGTCCCCTAACCCTAACCCTAACCCTAACACTTACCCGAAGCCTTACCCTAACCCGTCTGCTAATCCTAAACCGTACGATAACACTAACCCGTACCCTAACACGTACGCTCACCCTAAACCGTTGTCGTACACTAACCTGTCCCCTAAACCGTCCCCGTCCCCTAACCCTAACCCTAACCCTAACCCTAACCCTAAAACTTACCCGAAGCCTTACCCTAACCCATCCCCTAATCCGAACCCGTACTCTAACACTAACCCGTACCCTAACACGTACGCTCACCCTAAACCGTTGTCGTACACTAACCTCTCCCCTAAACCGTCCCCGTCCCGTAACCCTAACCCTAACCCTAAACCTAACCCTAACCCTTACCCGAAGCCTTACACTAACCCGTCCCGTAATCCTAACCCGTACGCTAACACTAACCGGTACCCTAACACGTACACTCACCCTAAACAGTTGTCGTACCCTAACCTGTCCCCTAAACCGTCGCCGTCCCCTAACCCTAACCCTAACCCTAACCCTAACCCTTACCTGAAGCCTTACCCTAACCCGTCTCTGAATCCTAACCCGTACGCTAACACTAACCCGTACCCTAACACGTACGCTCACCCTAAACCGTTCTCGTACAGTAAACTGTCCCCTAATCCATCCCCGTCCCCTAACCTTAACCCTAATCCTAACACTAACCCTAAACCTTACCCGAAGCCTTACACTAAACCGTCCCCTAAACCTAACCCATACGCTAACACTAACCCGTACCCTAACACGTACGCTCAACCTAAACCGTTCTCGTACCCGAACCTGTCCCCTAAACCGTCCCCGTCACCTAACCCTAACGCTAACCCTAAACCTAACCCTTACCCGAAGCCTTACCCTAACCTGTCCCCTAATCCTAACCCGTATGCTAACTCTAACCCGTACCCTAACACGTACGCTCATCTAAACAGTTGTCGTACCCTAAACTGTCCCCTAAACCGTCCCCGTCCCCTAACCCTAACCATAACCCTAACCCTAACCCTAAACCTTACCCGAAGCCTTACCCTAACCCGTCCCTTAATCCTAACCCGTGCGCTAACAATAACCCGTACCCTAACACGTACGCTCACCCTAAACCGTTGTCGTACACTAACCTGTCCCCTAAATCGTCCCTGTCCCCGTCCCCTAACCCTAAACCTAACCCTAACCCTAAACCTTACCCGAAGCCTTACCGTAACCCGTCCCTAATCCTAACCCGTACGCTAACACTAAAGCGTACCGTAACACATACGCACACCCTAAACCGTTGTCGTACACTAACCTGTCCCCTAAACCGTCCCCGCCTCCTAACCCTAACCCTAACCCTAACCCTAACCCTAACCCTTAACCGAAGCCTTACCCTAACCCGTCCTCTAATCCTAACCCATACGCTAACGCTAACCCGTACCCTAACACGTACGCTCACCCTAAACCGTTGTCCTACCCTAACCTGTCCTCTAAACCGTCCCCGTCCCCTAACCCTAACCCTAACCCTAACCCTTACAGGAAGCCTTACACTATCCCGTACCCTAAACCTAACCCGTACGCTAACACTAACCCGTACCCTAACAGGTACGCTCACCCTAAACCATTGTCGTACCCTAACCTGTCCCCTGAACCGTCACCGTCCCCTAAACCTAACCCTAACCCTAATCCGAACCCTTACCCGAAGCCTTACACTAACCTGTACCCAATACTAAACCGTACGCTAACACTAACCCGTACGCTAACACGTACGCTCACCCTAAACCGTTGTCTTACACTAACCTGTCCCCTAAACGGTCCCCGTCCCCTAACCCGAACCCTAACCCTAACCCTAACCCTTACCCGAAGCCTTACCCTAACCCGTCCCCTAATCCTAACCCGTAGGCTAACACTAACTCGTACCCTAACATGTACACTCACCCTAAACCGTTGTCGTACCCTAACCTGTCCCCTAAACCGTCACCGTCCCCTAACCGTAACCCTAACCCTCACCCTAACCCTAACCCGAACACTTACCCGAAGCCTTACCCTAAACCGTCCCCTAATCCTAACCCGTATGCTAACTCTAACCCATACCCTAACACGTACGCTCACCCTAAACCGTTGTCGTACCCTAACCTGTCCCCTAAACCGTCCCCGTCCCCTAACCCTAACCCTAAACCTAACCCTAACCCTAACCCTTACCCGAAGCCTTACACTAACCCGTCCCCTAATCCTAACCCGTACGCTAACACGAACCCGTACCCTAACACGTACGCTCACCCTAAACCGTTGTTGTACCCTAACCTGTCCCCTAAACCGTCCCCGTCTCCTAACCCTAACCCTAACCCTTACCCGAAGCCTTACACTAACCCATCCCCTAATCCTAACCCGTACGCTAACACTAAGCCGTACCCTAACACGTACGCTCACCCTAAACCGTTGTCATACCCTAACCTGTCCCCTAAACCGTCCCCGTCCCCTAACCCTAACCCTAACCCTAACCCTAGCCCTTACCCGAAGCCTTACACTAACCACCCCCTAATCCTAACCAGTACGCTAACCCTAACCCGTACCCTAACACGTACGCTCACTCTAAACCATTGTCGTACCCTAACCTGTACCCTAAACCATCCCCGTCCCCTATCCCTAACCCTAACCCTAACCCTTACCCGAAGCCTTACACTAACCCATCCCCTAATCCTAACCCGTACGCTAACCCTAACCCGTACCCTAACATGTACGCTCACATTAAACCGTTGTCGTACCCTAACCTGTCCCCTAAACCGTCCCCGTCCCCTAACACTAACCCTAACCCTAACCATAACACTTACCCGAAGCCTTACCCTAACCCGTCCCCTAATCCTAACCCGTACGCTAACACTAACCCGTACCCTAACACGTATGCTCACACTAAACCGCTGTCGTACCATAACCTGTCCCCTAAACTGTCAACGTCCCCTAAACCTAACCCTAACCCTAACCTGAACCCTTACCCGAAGCCTTACACTAACCCGTCCCCTAATCTAAACCCGTACGCTAACACTAACCCGTACCGTAACACGTACGCTCACCCTAAACCGTTGTCGTACCCTAACCTGTCCCCTAAACCGTCACCGTCCCCTAACCCTAAACCTAACCCTAACCCTAACCCGAACCCTTAGCCGAAGCCTTACCCTAACCCGTCCGCAATCCTAACCCATACGCTAACACTAACCCGTACCCTAACACGTACGCTCACCCTAAACCGTTGTCGTACCCTAACCTGTCCCCTAACCCGTCCCCGTCTCCTAACACTAACCCTAACCCTAACCCTAACCCTAACCCTTACCCGAAGCCTTACCCTAAACCATCCCCTAATCTAACCCGTACGCTAACCCTAACCCGTACCCTAACACGTACGCTCACCCTAAACCGTTGTCCTACCCTAACCTGTCCCCTAAACCATCCCCGTTCCCTAACCCTAACCCTAACCCTAACCCTAACCTTAACCCTAACACTTATCCGAAGCCTTACCCTAACCCGTCCCCTAATCCTAACCCGTACGCTAACACTAAACCGTACCCTAACACGTACGCTCACCCTAAAACGTTGTCGTACACTAACCTGTCCCCTAAACCGTCCCCGTCCCCTAACACTTACCCTAACCCAAACCCTAACCCTAACCCTTACCCGAAGCCTTACCCTAACCCGTCCCCTATTCCTAACCCATACAATAACACTTACGCGTACCCTAACACGTACGCTCACCCTAAACCGTTGTCGTACCCTAACCTGTCCCCTAAATCGTCCCCGTCCCCTAACCCTAACCCTAACCCTAACCCTAACCCTAACCCTTACCCGAAGCCTTACCCTAACCCGTCCCCTAATCCTAAGCCGTACGCTAACACTAACCCGTACCCTAACACGTACGCTCACCGTAAACCGTTGTTGTACACTAAACTGTTCCCTAAACCGTCCCCGTCCCCGTCCCCTAACCCTAACCCTAACCCTAACCCTTACCCGAAGCCTTACCGTAAACCGTCCCCTAATCCTAACCCATACGATAACACTAAACCGTACCCTAACACGTACGCTCACCCTAAACCGTTGTCGTACTCTAACCTGTCCCCTAAAACGTCCCCGTCCCCTAGCCCTAACCCTAACCCTAACCCTAACCCTAACCCTTACCCGAAGCCTTACCCTAACCCGTCCCCTATTCCTAACCCATACGATAACACTAACGCATACCCTTACACGTACGCTCACCCTAAACCGTTGTCGTACACTAACCTGTCCCCTAAACCGTCCCCGTCCCCGAACCCTAACCCTAACCCTAACCCTAACCCTAACCCTTACCCGAAGCCTTACCCTACACCGTCCCCTAAACCTAAGCCGTACGCTAACACTAACCCGTACCCTAACACGTACGCTCCACCTAAACCTTTGTTGTACACTAACCTGTCCCCTAAACCGTCCCCGTCCCCGTCCCCTAACCCTAATCCTAACCCTAACCCTAACCCTTACCCGAAGCCTTACCCTAACCCGTCCCCTAATACTAACACGTACGCTAACACTAACTCGTACCCTAACACGTACGCTCACCCTAAACCGTTGTCGTACCCTAACCTGTCCCCTAAACCGTCCCCGTCCCATAACCCTAACCCTAAACCTAACCCTTACACGAAGCCTTACCCTAACCCGTCCCCTAATCCTAACCCGTACGCTAAAACTAACACGTAGCCTAACACGTACGCTCACCATAAACCGTTCTCGTACCCTAACCTGTCCCCTAAACAGTCCCCGTCCTCTAACACTAACACTAACCCTAACCCTAACCCTAACACTTACCCGAAGCCTTACCCTAACCCATCTGCTAATCCTAACCCGTACGATAACACTAACCCGTACCCTAACACGTACGCTCACCGTAAACCGTTGTCGTACAGTAACCTGTCACCTAAACCGTCCCCGTCCCCTAACACTAACCCTAACCCTAACCCTAACCCTAAACCTTATCCGAAGCCTTACCCTAACCCGTCCCCTAATCCGAACCCGTACTCTAACACTAACCCGTACCCTAACACGTACGCTCACCCTAAACCGTTGTCATACACTAACCTGTCCCCTAAACCGTCCCCGTCCCCGTCCCCGTCCCCTAACCCTAACCCTAACCCTAACCCTTACCCGAAGCCTTACCCTAACCCGTCCCCTAATCCTAACCCGTAGGCTAATACTAACCCGTACCCTAACAGGTATGCTCACACTAAATCATTGTCGTACCCTAACCTGTCCCCTAAACCGTCCCCGTCCCCTAACCCTAACCCTAACCCTAAACCTTACAGGAAGCCTTACCCTAACCCCTCCCCTAATCCTAATCCGTACGCTAACACTAAACCGTACCCTAACACATACGCACACCCTAAACCGTTGTCGTACACTAACCTGTCCCCTAAACCGTCCCCGTCTCCTAACCCTAGCCCTAACCCTAACCCTAATCCTAACCCTTACCCGAAGCCTTACCCTAACCCGTCCTCTAATCCTAAGCCTTACGCTAACACTAACACGTACCCTAACACGTACGCTCACCCTAAACCTTTGTCGTACCCTAACCTGTCCCCTAAACCGTCCCCGTCTCCTAACCCTAGCCCTAACCCTAACCCTAATCCTAACCCTTACCCGAAGCCTTACCCTAACCCGTCCTCTAATCCTAAGCCTTACGCTAACACTAACCCGTACACTATCACGTACACTCACCCTAAACCGTTGTCGTACACTAACCTGTCCCCTAAACCGTCCCCATACCCGTCCCTTAACCCTAACCCTAACCCTAACGCTAACCCTTACCCGAAGCCTTACCCTAAACCGTCCCCTAATCCTAACCCGTACGCTAACAATAACCCGTACCCTAACACGTACGCTTACCCTAAACCGTTGTCGTACACTAACCTGTCCCCTAAACCGTCCCCGTCCCGTAACCCTAACCCTAACCCTAACCCTAACCCTAACCCTTACTCGAAGCCTTACACTAACCCGTCCCGTAATCCTAACCCGTACGCTAACACTAACCAGTACCCTAACACGTACACTCACCCTAAACAGTTGTCGTACCCTAACCTGTCCCCTAAACCGTCGCCGTCCCCTAACCCTAACCCTAACCCTAACCCTAACCCTTACCTGAAGCCTTACCCTAACCCGTCCCCTAATCCTAACCCGTATGCTAACTCTAACCAGTACCCTAACACGTACGCTCATCCTAAACCGTTGTCGTACCCTAAACTGTCCCCTAAACCGTCCCCGTCCCCTAACCCTAACCCTAACCCTAACCCTAACCCTTACCCGAAGCCTTACCCTAACCCGTCCCTTAATCCTAACCCGTACGCTAACAATAACCCGTAACCCTAACACGTACGCTCACCCTAAACCGTTGTCGTACACTAACCTGTCCCCTAAACCATCCCCGTCCCCGTCCCCTAACCCTAAACCTAACCCTAACCCTAACCCTTACGCGAAGCCTTACCGTAACCCGTCCCCTAATCCTAACCCGTACGCTAACACTAAAGCGTACCGTAACACATACGCACACCCTAAACCGTTGTCGTACACTAACCTGTCCCCTAAACCGTCCCCGCCTCCTAACCCTAACCCTAACCCTAACCCTAAACCTAACCCTTACCCGAAGCCTTACCCTAACCCGTCCTCTAATCCTAACCCATACGCTAACACTAACCCGTACCCTAACACGTACGCTCACCCTAAACCGTTGTCCTACCCTAACCTGTCCTCTAAACCGTCCCCGTCCCCTAACCCTAACCCTAACCTAACCCTTACAGGTAGCCTTACACTAACCCGTACCCTAAACCTAACCCGTACGCTAACACTAACCCGTACCCTAACACGTACGCTCACCCTAAACCATTGTCGTACCCTAACCTGTCCCCTGAACCGTCACCGTCCCCTAAACCTAACCCTAACCCTAACCCGAACCCTTACCCGAAGCCTTACCCAAAACCGTCCCCTAATCCTAACCCGTATGCTAACTCTAACACGTACCCTAACACGTACGCTAACCCTAAAACGTTGTCGTACCCTAACCTGTCCCCAAACCTTCCCCATTCCCTAACCCAAACCCTAACCCTAACCCTAACCCTAATCCTTACCCGAAGCCTTACCCTAACCCGTCACCTAATCCTAACCGTACGCTAACACAAACCCGTACCCTAACAAGTACACTCATCCTAAACCATTGTCGTACCCTAACCTGTCCCCTAAACCGTCCCCGTCCCCTAACCCTAACCCTAACCCTAACCCTAACCTTTACCCGAAGCCTTACCCTAACCCGTCCCCTAATCTTAAACCATACGATAAATACTAACCCGTACCCTAACACGTACGCTCACCCTAAAACGTTGTCGTACCCTAACATTTCCCCTAAACCGTCCCCGTCCCCTAACCCTAACCCTAACCCTTACCCTAAACTTACCCGAAGCCTTACCCTAACCCGTCCCCTAATCGTAAACCATACGATAACACTAACCCATACCCTAACACATACGCTCACCCTAAACCGTTGTCGTACCCTAACATGTCCCCTAAACCGTCCCCGTCCCCTAACCCTAACCCTAACCCTAACACTAAACCGTACCCTAACACCTACACACACCCTAAAACGTTGTTGTACACTAACCTGTACCCTAAACCATCCCCGTCTCCTAACCCTAACCATAACCCTAACCCTAACCCTAACCCCTTATCCGAAGCCTTACCCTAACCCGTCCCCTAATCCTAACCCGTACGCTAACACTAACCCATACCCTAACACGTACGCTCACCCTAAACCGTTGTCGTACACTAACCTGTCCCCTAAACCGTCTCCGTCCCCTAAACCCTTACCCTAACCCTAACCCTAACCCTAACCCTTACCCGAAGCCTTACTCTAACCCGTCCCCTATTCCTAACCCATTACGTATAACACTAACGCGTACCCTAACACGTACGCTCACCCTAAACCGTTGTCGTACAATAAACCT